>NC_084971.1:27432387-27476121 GCF_963691925.1 Scomber scombrus
CAAGTCATTTTCTGTCTACATGGTACATAGCTGTCTTGGTTAAAATTGAGTTGAATTTGGTTCAAAAGCTAAAGTTTCGTTAATGTCTAGATCACATCTAGCCATGTTTTAACAACTATACATTTAAATATATAGATATAATACATAAATATGTCAGTGGCTAAACTACTGAACTTTCACTTCACAATTTTAGCCTAAATGTTAGATGGACACTGTTAAGAGGCAAATCTCAATTTCAGAACATATTTATTGACACCTTCACAGGACACTTACTTAGCTTCTGTGCAACATAACAGAGCCCTCTCAGCTTCCTTTGAGCTCCAAAAGTTAAAAGGATGTAAATTATACCTGGGCGAAAATTGACCAGAGGCATCTTCCCAAAACGCTCTTTACCTGTATGCCTCTAGCAATAGAGCAATAAAGCAATGGAAGCCTTTCAACGCACATTTACAATGTCCATTTTACATCCAAGGGTTGCTGTGTGTTGATAGTCGATAAGAAATATATCAACAAAAGTGTAATTGGCTACTTAATTTCTTTGGTGTCTTACTGGATCTTGTAAACAAGTTACAGCTGAACAACAATGTGCTTTTAAAGTGTTTTACCTGCTCCACCACTTCACAGAAATAAGTTGATTCCTTTATGACTACTTTCTGCCATGTAGGAAGAAAGAGAACTGCAAAAACACTTCTTGCAAGGACTCTATTAACAGCGACTGATGTGCATTTGTGAATGTAATAGTAGAATCCAACTATGAAACTATCCCTATCGCCCATTTGAAAACCACTGCTTTTTTTGCAAGGAAGAGTGGCTCCCAGCATAGCTTTTCACTGCACTTCAAAAAGACACCGACCGAATCATAAAAGCACAGCTAAAAATGTATTCGATCATGTTAACAAGTAGATAACATGAATCAAAATCCGCTGACTCTCTCTGTCCTAATTTACATAAACCTCACTTGTAACAGAGGTGAAGAACAATGACATTAACAAAATTCTACTTACTTCAATTTAATTCAAAATTCAAGGAGTTGCACACAATCCGCTAACATTGTCTAACTCTCTGCTAACTAGCAAGCTAGCTGCAACCCCGATAAACATATTTTTAATCAATAAGTCAAAGAACACTCACTTGGTACGAAGTCGTAGCTCTCATCTAGTGTAGAATCTGTCCGGCTAACTATAGCTCACTTCCAGACCAATCAATCAATTCATATTTGTGCATATCTCTGAAAAAGTTATTACTATTTTTTTAATCTGATACTATATACATAATGTTTGGGATAAAGTGGCCCACATCTAGCCTTGACATAGGCGGACAGATTCAGAACCATCAGGAACTTCCATTTCAAATTGTTTTAGCACAATATATCAACTTCAGATTCGCATCTTAGACATTTACATTTGTTTGTATGATATATAAATAATATTTAATGACTGAATTAAACTGCTTGGGATAAAAGTGATCTACAGTAAGCCAAACATATTCTGAGCTATATGAGAGCTACGACATAGCCACTATGGTCTATTGCTCACTGGAATAGATCAGTTATTACTAACTATTAATAAGAACATTGTTTTGGATGCCAGATTGTGAAAATTGTTTTTGGCCTTTGTTCATCTTCCTCTGGCTTAACCTGCTTCTTGTCTTTTCTTCACTCATTAATAAGACCTCCTCCAGTGGACCTTTTGACCACCTACCTTCTGAAAAAGAGCTGCAGAGTATCTGGACCAAAAGCAATTAAGAAAATGAGAAATCTCTGACTTACCCACTTTCCAATAAATCATCCATTCTGCTCTTGTATATGCTGGTAAGTTATAAATCCAACCCAAATGTAAAAGACCTTTTGACCCTATAATATATGATCTAATAAAACAAAAAGAAAGTGAAGTATATTATGTAATCTCATCTAATTCCACTTCTTCAATACACTTTTGACCACTATCTCCAAAACAAGGGTTACAGTCGCTGCCATATACGACCATCTGTTATCACATGACCCCCCTTCCATGCTTGGGTCAACTGCAGGCAACTGAAGAAAGGACATCCTCTGATGAAGACCTTGAGATGTGGTTGAAAGCTCCAGAAAAAGCTTGCACTGTAATGGAGCTTGAGTCAAGATTATTTCAAACAACCCAAAACTGGTTTATGGTTCATTGATGATCCATAAAGCATTAATAAATTATTTGTAAACTATGAATAAATGAGTTACAAATCATAGTATCTTATAAATATTTCCTATTTAGTTATATAGTTATATAGAGTATATGTTAATGATTATTAATGATTTACAGATCCGCAATAAGATTAATGACAAATTTTGGGTCACCAAATTGTAAACTAAAAATTCTTCATAACTTCATGTTTTTATGAATCATCTTAAATTACTCAGAAAGAACCCTCCAGTTCTGAGAGGTTCACCACTTTTAGAAAGTAGAGGATATTTAACAAGATACCAGAGAAACCCCTCGATGTAACTACTGTCTAATAAACTCTTCCAATAATTACTGTCTTGCTGAGAATTAAATGAGAAATTTAATGAGAAGATTGATACTGCTTTCAACAGTGATATTGATATTCTCATCTAACTTTCGCCAATAACGAGTGCATCTCTCAAAATGTTCAATTGGCCCCAAAATTGTCCTTATTATTGGTTTATTACTAATCTATAAAACATTAGGAACTGTTACATTAACCATAGTTATTATGTGGTACGCCCCTGGTACTGATGGATAGGTAGGTAGATGGATAGGTAGGTAGGTGGATAGATAGATAGATAGATGGGTTAAAAAAAAGATTAAACAACAAGACCCAGACGAGTAGAAAAATGTAACCTTTACTTATTTACAGATTGTACAGAGGTACTGAGTGACAAGGTAGTATTTACAACACAACTAGTAGCTTAGAAACCCCTGAACTTATACACAAGTGAGATACACAGCAGGGAGACCCGCAGGACTGCACTACAAAGCACATCCCCCCACCCAGCACTGTACGTGTATGAGCACACCTGGACCAAACTAAGAGCTGTGCTGAGCCTGGGAACGTTTTCCACACGTTCCTCAGTGGCTGCTGGCGTTGTGCGGGGCCAGCCGGGTGCCATATTGGTGACATCACAGGCCGGGAGCCTGGAGGAGGGAAGTGGGAGGCGGGAGGGGAGGGGGGATCCAGAGCTCCCGTCAGACGTGGTGTCCTAACCAGGGTGGAGGGGGAATGTCAGCACATGTAGCCCGGCAGGTCAACTCAGGGAGAACTCAGGTGTTGCAGCAAAAATAGGTACCACCAGAAACACGAGCACGTCATGCAAATTTAAAAAATCCAAAATAAAACAAAAGGTTGGTGTAAAAATCTGTGTGATGGTGGACATACAAAACTCATGCTCGCTTCACCACAACAGTACAGATGCAATGTGTGTGTGTGTGTGTGTGTCTAACTGTAATTGTGTTATATGAGTAAGAGCCAGGTCAAATGTTATGTGTGGGACGAAGGGAAGAGAGTGCAGAAAAGCATGCGCGCACACACACACACACACGCTCGCTCACACGCACACACATACATACACACACTCATGCACCACAAACAACTTCTCGATACACATATCATCCTCTGTCTTATATAAATGCTTGCACGGTGTAAAACACACACACACACACACACACACACACACACACACACACACACACACACACACACACACACACACACACACACACACACACACACACACACACACACACACACACACACACACAGAGGTGAAACAGCACAGACTCGTAGTGGAAGAGAACTATGTGGGTGGAGGGGGTTCGTAACCACACAGGCTGGACTATCATTATTCATTGAGTGATTCAGATGAGAGACCCAGCTACGCGGAGCTAGTTAACTGGTTAGCTGACCAGGTGAGTGTGTTTGTTAACCCAGCAGTGAGGACTGTACAGTGAGGTCCCAACCAACAACACACCATAGGAAATAAATTGGGGAAAAAAAGAAAAAGAAAAAAAAAATCAGTTTCACACAAGAATCTAAAAACATGCCAGTCTTTTTTTTTCTTTTTTAAAGAAGCAGAATAAAAAGCCACGTTGTTATTGAAATGAATTCAACACGTAATACCATTCAAATCAAACAAATGAAATCAGTTTCTAACATTTAAAACAAACCAAAAAAAAAATGTTCTGTACATAAGTATAATATTGCAACCTGATATTGTGCATATTACTCACACACCAAACCTGTTAAGATTACCAAAGAGGGGCAGCGTCCACCGTTCAAAGGTGCGTTTCTTGTTTTCAAACTCTTTTGCATTCTTTGCAGTATATATATATATATATTTATATATATATATGTATATTTATATGTGTGTGTGTATGTGTGTGTGTGTGTGTAAGACAGAGAGAAAGAAAGAGAATAGAGATAGACGCTCAGCTAATGGGATATCAAGTCCTTTTTCCATCAAAATCCTTGTGCTCAAAAATCAATGCCCTTACTCAGTAGATTATGGATTTCTAGAACACTCATACACACATTGCCAGCTTGTCGAGTGTGTGTGTTTGTGTGTGCATGTGTGTGTGTCGCCTCTGTAACGAGTCATTTGCAAACTCTCTGCTTTGCCATGTGACTCTCTCGGCTGAAACACAGCGCTGTGTTCTCACCAGCAGAGAGCCGCAGAAGTACCAGCTATTCTCGCCAGGAGTATTAATTTGATGAGTAAATCTGCAATAGTGATGCACTCAGCCTCTTAATTCACTATGGATACATTAAAACAGGCCTAGTCCCTTTGTTCAACATAGAAAATTATTAGAAAAAAACTGTATCCTACGAGAGCCGATGTTGAATTTGATGAACTGTTACAACTACTGATATCAAGTGATTTCAAGCAATATGTTGAGTTTTTTGAAGACCACGACTGAACTTTATTCTTCTGATACTCGATCTACTCTATAGAAGGAAGCAGGGAGAAGGGGTGGGAAAGGGGAGAAAGGAGCAAAAAGACAAAAAGGAGTAATAGAGAGAATAAATAAAAACAAGCTGATGAAGGAAAGGAGGAAAAGGCTATAAGGAGGAGGGGTGAGCAAAGTTATAAAGGAAAAAAAGAAGAAGAAGAGAAAGATTAAGAGTTGGTGTTGTGTATACTGTATGGTGCTGTACCCATTATCTAACACTGTAAAACTTCTGACCTCACAATGGAAACTGACAGAGCTGTGCCTCAACGGTGCCCTAAAACCCGATGTCAAAGAGAAATAAGAGCAAAAAAGAAAACATCTATCCAGCGAGTGATCGAGAATATTCATATTTTTCAGTATAAAAGTGTTTTTGGTCAAACGTCTGTGTTAGGTGGCAGGGTATAAAATCTACAAAGTGCACAAAGAGAGGCTATCTCGTAACCTCGACACACACACCCACCCTAAACTACTATCCTAGACTACTGCGTATGTGCATGTATATGTGTGTTTGTGTGCGTGTGTGCATGTGTGCATATATGACCCTGTATAAGAGTTTAACTGTAACACAGGGCAGTAGGAAGCATGCAGTATGACCTGAAGGCTAGCTAAGAGAGGAAGCAAGGATGCTATACTGTATGTCTCTAGATCTAGAAACACTAGAACACACACTCTCATCCTGAGAGGCGTTTATGGGCGGCCACATTTGGTCCACTTTTTTTGGAATGTTCAATTTTACTGACATCAACATTAACAAACAGTCTGTGGTTTCTACTTCCCCCTTAAAAACAAACACGGTGTGTGTGTGTGTTCGAGTGTTTGTACATCTGCGGGGGGCAGCTGATGCACTTCTCAGACCCGCATTCTGACCAGCCTCCCAGTCTAGTCTATTACATAGATAGTAATTTCCATTCAAGTCAAGGATTACTCTAGTGTAGTTTACTAATCTTTAAGCCATGCTGGCAGTGCAGTTTGGAGGCTCAGACAACATATGGGTTGACTGTAGAAATCATAGTGCAACAGGAGAGTCCTGGAGAGGGGGCGGCTGTGTTTAAGTGAAATGTGTGTGAGTATTCTCCGAAAGAAAAGGGGGGCGGGGGAGGGGAGGGGGGTGGGGCGGGTTATGTCCCCTTCATCTCCAAGAGGCTGGTGAGAGGGTGGGACAGGTCGGCTCGTCTTCCAAACAGTCCTCTGCATCTTCCATCAGATCCCACTGTTGGTGTTTGACTCCATGTACAGTGTCCCTCTTATTCCACCAGGAATTTGATCTGTCTGGTCAGACGTATTTGTCAGTTTGTGCCTCGTTGCCCAAAGCTTGAGGCTAGTACACACACTGACACTCACACACACTCTTCATCTGGTATTGTGCCTCCAGGTGTCCCTGTGGCCCCAACCCGGCGTGATGAAGAAGCAATTATTTATTTATTTATTTATTCAGCATCACCATTAACCTTTTAGTCCAGAGCTGACCTTTCCGTAGCTCACCTGCATGTCTGTGTGTTTGTGTGTGTGTGTTTCTGTATGTGTGCTTAGAATTGGAGCTGCCTGGTCCGGTCACACACTTTCTTTCTTGCATGCGGGTGTTTCGGTGAGAATAAGTGTGTGTGAGTTTGTGTGTGACTCTCAGACGTCAGACTCGATGCTGGGCATGCGGCGGTAGAGCCGGGGCCGGTTGCTGCCTGCGCTCGAGGCTCGTGGTGCTGTCACATAGCTCATTGGCTGGGAGGCAGCAGGTGGGACCATGTAGGCCACCACAGGGGGCTCCTGCTGAGGGTAGAACACCTGTTGGTCAACATGGCCGCCATGCTGGTTGAATTGATGGCTGCCATGGTTACCGAGGGTAAGCGACAGCGGCATTCGCTGCTTATAGAGCTCGTGGGCAGAATTTCTCTGCGGCATGCGTGTGACAGCCTGGGGGGCGGGGTCTCGTTGTGTTGTGCCAGTAGCTGACTGGAGGAAAGGGTTGTGAGAGGGACGATCGGGGAAAAGACTCTTTGAGCGCCGCGGGAGAGGCATTGGGGCGTCCAGGCTGTGGTGGTGGGAGGGTGATGGAGAGGGGGGGCTGCGGCTGCTGAACGGACGATCAGAGCGCATTGTGAGAACGTTAGCATAAGCCCCCTCGTCCAGGGTCAGCTCCCTCTCCCTATCTCTGTCAGGCAGACTCAGCCCCCGCAGGTGGGTGTGCAGCTGCGACTGCCGCTCAGGAACTCCGTCCGGAAGCACGTTCTCATAGGACGGCTGGCGACTCAGCTGGAGGTGCTGGGCCGACGAGGAGGTGGGAAGAGGAGATGGGGAGGAAGGGGAGGGCTCAAAGTGGCTGACTAGCCCGTCCCCTTCGCCCACCAGACCCAGCTCGTTCTGGGGAAGGTAGTGTGTAAACATGTCCCCGCTGTGTGGGTGAGTGTGCATGTGGGAGTAGTGCGAGTGCAGGTGGTCTTCGCTGATGTCGTACAGGTTTCCCAGGTGGGCGCAGGCATCACAGCGAGCCTGCGGCGAGCGGACGGTGTAAAGGCCGGAGTAACCGCTCAGCTTGGTGAGGCAGGAGCGACAGTGGCCGGGCCTGGCGGTCTGCGTCCCCGAGCCTGCAGCTGGAGCATCGAATGAACCTCCAGCCTTCTCCTTCACACTGGAGGGAGAGAGGATTAAAACAGATTACTCAAAAAAACACAATAGCAGCACTTAAAACATGGTTTTATGTTTATTTCCTAATGAATGTGATACCTGCTGTGGGTGTAGGTGCTGTATTTCTTGTCTTTCAGGGAGTGCAGGTCGGCCTCAGCGCTGTGACTGTGGTGCAGCAGGCTGGCACTCAACTGTAAAATGGGTGCGTCCGCCTGGTGAGAGTGTGAGTATGTGCTTTCAGGTGGAAACAGGTCAGGGGGGTAACTGTGGTCATCACCTCCCCCTTGGCTGTCCCGCTGGTAGGCAGGCGCAGACTGCAGACTGGCCTGGTCTGAGTCAATGGAGTAGATCTTGGATCCTCCGCCCCCACTTCCCCCCCCTCCTCCTCCTCCTCCTCCTCCACCCCTCTTCCTCAGCTGATTGATCGGTTTGAATCCGCCCCTTGCCGCCATGGAGTCAGAATCTTTGTGTGACGGCGGCCGGCTGGAGCACTCAGAGATGTCAGAGTGCGGCGGCTCTTCAGGAAGGTAGCGCTGGCTCTTCATTTGTGGAGGTCCAGGTCCAGACGCCGGGGTGGGGCTTGGGCCGTGTCCTGGAGATCCGCCAGTTGGCTGGGTCTTCAGTGTCTCCACGCTTTTCTTCCAAAGTGCTCGGGGTTTTGACGCAGGGCAGGCCGGCCCGGGAAGGCGGGCCTTGCCGTTGTCGTTGTTGATTGACAGCTGGGGCTTGTTGGGGCTGGTTTGGATAGGGGGAGCTTTTGGTTGCCCAGGAAATGGCGCAACATTATTAAGGAGGTTTTTGTGTCGCCCGGACAATGACATGAAACCCTGCGGACCAGTGGCGTTGCTATAGAGACCAGGACCCTTCGTAGGCAGACTATGGAGTGAGTTACCTAGGAGACAAGGAGAGATGCACCTCAGACAGCAGATACAATAGATGTATGTTTGGACGGATGCTCAGCCAGTTTGCTGATACATTATCTATTGCCCTGGGAAGCGGTGTACGCCATCTAATAAGTTTCTAATCATGAGGCTAGCTTGTACATGACAGTCAATGCGATTAAAGTCTGGAGTCCACAAAAAGATGAAGCGAAATCACCTTCACTTATGCATACATAGACTGTATATAAAAAGCAGGGTAACCTCTGTATGTAGGCCTGTGTACCTGCTCTGTGAGGGTAGACTCTATTCATTTTGACATACATATCTTCATATACACTGTGTGCTATACTGTGTATAACAGTATGACAGTACCTTTCCCTGACATCATATCTAGGATGTTAGGCTGCAAGAGGACTGTGTTGCGTTTGGGAGAAGACAAAGCCATGGACTTGGCAGACTTGAGCAGGTGCATCATGTTGGCTTGAGGACTGAAGTCCAGCTCAGGAGACTTCTTCTTCATGTCTATATGAACGCCATGGATACAGCTCCAGATACCCTGAGAGGAGAGGAGAGGAGAGGAGAGGAGAGGAGAGGAGAGGAAAGGAGAGGAGAGGAGAGGAGAGGAGAGGAGACAGGAGGGAGATTATAGAGTTAATTCCCAACCCAGTGACTTCACCACAAAAAAATCAAAACATCAAAGATCAAACATGAACAAGACTAATTTCCTTGCAAGCTAAATTAGGAAATACCTCTGCATCCTTCTCTCAAGTCATTTGTCGTTTATTTATTGTTACTGTCTTTTATTTCATTTTATTCTACTCTATCTCATTTAACTTTATTATATATATTTTTACATTATATTTTCATCGTCTCCTTACTGTATTTCATTGTCCTTTACCTTCATCTTGTCATGTCAGTCTTATTACTGCTCTCAGTGTTGAGTGTCTTGCTTTGTATTGTACTGGTTTTGCTTTGTCTGTCAAAGCAATTTGTAAACTTTGTTTTTAAAAGGTGCTATATAAATAAAGTTATTATTATTATTATTATTATTATTGTTGTTATTGTTGTTATCATTATTTTCTATTATTAGCAGTAGTAGTAGAAGTAGTAGTAGTAGTATCATTATAAGTTACTGTAAACCTTAAAAGGACAGTTCACTCCAAAATCAAAAATAAATATTTTTCTTCTTACCTGTATTACTATCTATCTGGACTGGATGGCAGTCGGCTTGTGTTGCTCGAAATGCAAAAAAATATGTTTGAAAAGCTCAACAGCGATGTCTCTTTCCAGAAATCATGACCCGGTTACTCAAGGTATCCCACAGACCTTGTTGTAAGCACTTTCATGTTGGAACAATTTTCTTTCTACCAAACTACACCCGGCAACAAGAGTGGATGCACGCTTCGGTGGTTCGGTAGAAAGAAAATAATTCCTACATGAAACTGCTCATAACACGGTCTGTGAAGTATCTTGAGTAACTGGGTCAAGATTTCTAGAAAGAGACATCGCTGTTGAGTTTTACAAATGTTTTTTTTTTTTGGCACGCCACAAGCTAAGTGCCATCCAGTTCCATTGCAATTTAAAGAAGGTAGACATCTCTACAAGCTGATATCTGCACAACTAGGCAGCTTACACCATAATGATCTAGCTGCATAAAGAGCACCGCAGGTAAGAGGAAAAACATTTATTTTTGATGAAAAGTCCCTTTAACGGCATTTTGTTTTTTTTAATGTGGCAAGAAGACATAATCGCCTCTTTTTTAGATGAACTGCTGGCAGAGGCGCCCAGGAAATTTAATTCAGGTGATGATGTCACAGGTAGGGGCCTCTGAGTGCAAGGAGATGTTCTTCCTCGAGCCACTTAACCTCCAGCATCGCTGCTCTAATGGCATGCGCACACCGAGAGGCAGACACACACACAGAAAACACATCGCACTCTTTTTGTAAGACACTTAATGTGTGAAATGCTGCTCGTCTGGAATAAAAGCCCTGCCTAACACAGAGACATGACATATGAATAATGAAAGACTGGTCTGTCTGGGCGTCCCCATTTATGTTTTGTGTGTGTATACTTAGGTGTGTGTGAGCGCATCTGTCTGTCCATCTGTTTGTGTGGGCCAGTGTGGTCAAGTCCATCCCTCACCTCAGTGCACCAGCCATGTGTGTAGCCATTTTTAACTTTGTCCAACCAGACTGTGTGTGTGTGTGTGTGTGTGTAAGTGAAAGAGAGCGAGATAGAGCTTTGTGTATATGTATATGAGTGTGTGTCCACATCATCCTCTTAGCTGTTTGATTCCTCTATCCCCCGTCCATATGCGCCGCAGTAAATTCAGCTCTGCCTCAGCTGGGCTCCATAATCATACTATCCCCGTCTTTCCTCTTTTATCACACACACACACACACATACAGAGATTCCCTCTATATCTCAATAGTAACTATTGTATGTGTTTCAGACATATGACACAAATACACACACATGCCCGCGGATTTTTCCTTAACTGTGACAATCGTGTAAGTTTCAGACTCATTTCGGCCATTCACACAACTAAAAGTCCCTTTGGCACGTTCCTGTTTGCATTTTCTCTGCATCTGAAGAACTGTGAAGATTAGTCAAATTAGACACGTAAAGGATTAAAAATCGACAGCCTTTTTTGAGATGCAATTTTGGGAGTCAGCAAGACAACAGCTACGGAGTAATCATTTTTGTAATTTAGTATGTAATTTAACCCTTATATACTGTTCATATTCAGGCTTTTCTCAATATCCCCTCATAATTACTCTCTATATACATAATTGTGTGTGTAATTTTGTGTATTAGCTGCACAAAAACATTTCTAGAAAGTTAAGTATGTAAACGCATTGAGAGATTAGAAATTATAATTAAGTTTGTTTTTTCTTGCTGATCCTCTGTGTGTTTAACTCACTCTTCTTATTCTCTTTTACAGTAATCTTGAAGACTGCTTTACTCTTTAAATGTCAATAACATTACAAGAAATTCCCACCCTGAGTCTAGATATTGATATTGCAACAGCCAGTGCTCTCGTACAGGCTGAATCAATGCTGTATATCAGTTGTTGCACTCTTGAGGATGGTGTTTGACCAGTAAGTGGAGTTCAGCACTGCAAATTTTAACAGCAAGCAACTGAAAGTACTACTGCAGAAGCAAAAGGGGAAAAAATTGCTATCCAGGAACCAAAACTGTGCCAAGTTTTTTGATGTCAAAATGCAGCGTTAAGTTACCAAAAAAAAGGTTTACTGGATACATTTCCTTCTCCTCACCCTGCTGATAGTGAAGAGTAAACCCGGCCTCCCAGTGCAGACGCCAGTGAAGCAGTATCTTAGCCTCCAGTAGAAAAGGTGCTCAGATATGAAGGTGAGGATGGAGAGACCCATAGCTGTGGCAAGCATGTAGAAAACCCCTGCCATGTTATCAACATCCAGCTGGCTGGACATCACCTCGTTCTTCTCATTGTGGCAGATCCCAGTGAGCCACTGGGCTTCCAGCTCCTCCATTTCACCTGTTGGAAAAGGTGAAGAGAGGGGGAAATTGAGAGGAGATGTTTTTTTGGCAAAAGGTGAGGAAGGAAGGAAAAAGAAATTGAAAAAGGGAGGAGATGGATTAATGCGCCAGGGAAGAGAGGAAGGTTCAATAGAGGGAGAGTTGGAGGGGATGGGTGTTGGAGGGAAAATGAGAGGTGTGTTGGGAAAAAGGGGGTATCATTACGAGGGAGGATTGAGAGGAGAAGGGAGGAGGGGAGAGAGGTGAAGTAGTAAATAGATCGTAATGGAAAGGAGACAGGAGGTGGAGTGAAAAAGGGTTTGTAGGAGGGGGGGGAGGAATTGATAGTGATTGAGTGATAAAGACAGATGGGAGACTGAGTGTGCTTGTGTGTCTGCGTGCGTGTGTGGGTGCGCACGCGGGTGTTTGCCCTGAATAAAAAAGGGCCGGGTGTGAAACGAAGCGCTTTAGTGGTTTCAGCAGTTTGATTTCTGTCTGGCTCATTTTCTTTCTTCCATTCGCACCATCTCACAGCTTATTATACAGGACAATCTGGAGGAGTAAACATAACAGGACACGGTGGACACGCACACACACACACATACATGCATGCATGCGCAAACACACACACACACACACACACACACACACACACACACACACACACACACACACACACACACACACACACACACACACACACACACACACACACACACACACACACACACAAACCCACACAGAGTAATGATGATGAAATGGTGTGTTAAGACTAGCCCCTGATAGCTTTCTGACAGAGGGAGAGCAGAAAGAGAGAGGGAGCGTGTTGGGGGAGGGGGAGGACAGAGGAAAAGCTGAGCAGCAGCACAACTGTAATAAGACTAAAGGCCTGGAACAACTTAGCAACTTAAGCTTCACTGTAGTGTGAACCATATGATACAGGATGTGGATGTGTGCGAACGCCTCACCATCTCCTATGATGCCCAGTATTGCCAGATCAACGAGGCGTTTCCAATAGGAGCCTTTCTGCAGGGCGATGCCATAACCAGTGGTGGCAAAGATGTAACCACTGCCGATCGTAACCAGCTTACAGCCGTCATCTCTGCCCGCCATGTAGTTCAACACGGCAGCGTCGTAGATGAAAGCATCCAGCTTTCTGTAAGAGACGCACATGTTTTATGGATTTACTACGAAGCCCCGCGGTTGTGAGATGATTAACAGGAAAATATAGAAGAAACATATTTAACATGACACACTGGAAACATATTTCTGCTACACAAATTTAGGTTTATTACTTCTCACATTTCCAAAATACTAAATATTTCTTTCTTTCTTCTTCTTTTCTTTTTTTTACCCAAAAACTATTCAGTTGAAACATTAGTAATAGAAATAGAAATATGCAATTTGTGATGAGAACATTTTGAGAAATGTGCTTATTTACTTTCTTGTCTGTAAATATGAGGCTCAGAAATGTATTATAGGAGCTGGATACTGGACCAAAAATGGCACCTATTCAGTCCAATAAGAATTGCTTTCCTGGTGTATACCCCAAGATAGTTTGGGAGCGTGTCTAAGTTCCCACAGCCCTACGTTCCCAGAACCCTATGTTCCCTCAGTTTATTTTAGAATTTCACCTGACTTTCAAGCATTTTCATAATGAAACATGTTATGTGCATTAGGGAAATTGGTTGAAAATCTTTGAGGGAACATAGGGCCTAATTTTGATGGGAGGAACCTTTCTTAGAAATTGGGGAACATAGGGATGACTCCGGGTTTACTTCTGGAGGAACGCGACCAACTGAATTTGCACAGTAGTGTTTCCCTCACTGGTCCTGCCTGTGATCTCCTACTCTGCCCATAGACTTTACATTGTGGTGACATCACAGATTTTAAAATAACTTTTCTCAGCTCGGGGAAAGTTTAACAAATATAAAACCTCCACAGATCAAGAAATCATAATAAATAGAGTCATCATCTCCTCTCTCCTTCTCTGTCTATTTCCCTCTCAAACCAACCGGTCAAGGCAGATGGCCGCCCACCTAGAGCTCAGTTCTGCTTGAGGTTTTTTTCCCGTTAAAGGGGAGTTTTTACTTGCCACTGTCGCCATGTGCTTGCTCATGGGGGAATGTTGGATCTCTTTAAATTAAATTAAATGTGAAAAGAGCCTTGAGATACCTTTTATTGTGATTTGGCGCTATATAAATCAAATCGATTGACTGATGGATTGATTTTACAGGCGTCTCCTTCTACAGTGGTGGTCAATGAGGAAAATACTTTTTGGTCCGCAGTCAGATTTTATTTGGGTCCCACAAGTTGCCACTGGGAAACAATTGGCTGCATGGCTGTATCTAGATCTTATAATACACCCATGATGAGGCTACAGCCAACTTCCTGTAGTCTTCTTGACACAATGAGGTTGCCAGGCAACCAGTGGAAACTACTACAGAAATTTACTGCAGTCAGCCAAGAAACAGTACCGCACATAAACCCCCACGTAAAACCACAAACTGTAATTTTTACACTCTGGTTTTTGTATGGATTTGGATTAAACAAACAAGATATAACATGGTGAATTGTGAGTTTAAGAGGTGTTGTGCAGTTTTTTTAAACTTTTGGCCGGAGTCTAACTGTTTCTCCCTGTTTCTGGTCTTTATGCTAAGATAAGCTAACCAGCTGCTGGGCTGTAGCTTCCTATTAATCAACCAGACATGAGAGGGCTATGAATCCTCTCATCTACCTCTCGGCAAGAAAGTGATTAAGAATTGAAAAAATGTCAAAATATTTAAAGTGGTAAATCTGAGGGGTGACATGATTATTATAGAAATACGAAAAACAATATTTTCTTTTCTGACTACCCACTGTCCACTATGATCAGGCTTCACACCAATGAAGACCTCAATACTAGTGAATCTTCACTGCCGAATAGACTGTCACAATGTTCCTCTGATCCACGAACAAACCAGATGGATTACCCACAAGGCTTTTTTTTTCTTCTTGGAGCTATAATTTCTCACGCAAATCAGATTTGGACTCAGGCTGTGACTGAGAGTACTCTCCAGCGTGCATGCTGGTACAGTAAATATTCACGTCCACAAGGATGCCTTTGTTCACATAGAGCCACACTCTTTTACTTGCAGGTTTTGTCATTATTCTGATGTGACAGGTTGAATTCAAACTAAAGGGCCACAATCTGTATCTGACGCAACAATCCCCCTATGTGGGCCACGTACGTCTGAGCTCAGCAAAAACAGAAGTTTGATGTATGATGGTTAACCATACACAATGTAACCTGGAGCCAGTATCACCAGCCTTTATAACAACAGAGCGTTGTTTTTAACTTCAAAAAAGCTGGAAAGTGTTTTATATAACACAATGAGTAGAACATAGTTTTAATAAATCCCCCCTGGGGCCCTCCATGTTAAATATGTATGCATAAATATAAAGCTCTCTAAATTTAACTGTTCACCAAAGGGCATATGTTAAATGAAGTTATGGAGTATCTGCTGTTGTTATAGTTGGATTTTTTTTTTCTGCACATAGTTTTTGAGGCTAATATTCATTCATTTAAGTGTACACAGCATTTGAAAAAAGCATCTATTACAACAATATGGAGCATTTTAAATATGTATTTCGTGTATCTTATGACTTGAGTGAGATTTAAGTGTTTTATTTTGTCTAAATAACCTGTTTTCCTGAAGAATTCAATTAAACAACGATGCCTCTGTGGAACTCTCATTATAAAGTTTTGATGTTGTATAAACAAAACATATCATAAATAATCCTTATCTATTTGATATGCAGTATCAATAAAGTAATTGCAGGAAGGAAAAAGCAAAAAGTGAAATTATGTTTGGAGAAAATGCCCCCAAACATCAAAGCACATAAAATTAATGAACAAGTGAAAGCACTGCAGTCATCCTTCCATTAGTCTGTTTAAGAGGGAGAATAAAGGTAGCAAACTCCAGAACAAATTACACTCTCCCTGTTTTGGCAGCTCCTTTTTCTTTCCAGCAGCAACAAGGCTCCATAATGAGCACATGGAGACGGCGTCTGCATTTTACCGTCGGTGACAGAAACACTCAGCACAGTTACTGCGGCATGTTACCACAATCTGCTGCTAGTTCCCCATGGGGCTGGGATTGTGTGATGAAATGTCTTTTTTTGTTTGTTTTCACATGTTTCTTAAGCATACATGCTGTCTGCAAACAGAATCATCCTCTCAGGTATAATAAATCTCAACTTGATGTGAATTGGCTTGACAAGTTTACAGTACCCAGTCTTGAGGCTGACCAACGCATCCTGGACTCCAGTCTGATGGTATTTGGTCATGTACTGATGCATATCTGGATAGTTCTTCCTGATGTTACGCTCTGTGCTGCCGTTGGGAACCGTCCCAAAGCGAAATGGAGGGGAGTAAGAGTATGGACTCTGGAACTGGAGGGAGAGAGAGAGAGAGACAGATTGTTTAGAGAGGGTAGTGGCAGAAAGACAATGAGAGGAAGAAGTGAGAGGCAGCGAGAGGAAAAAAGAAGACAAAGTTAGAGGAAGCGAAGAAAGGGAGTCAAAGCAATAGAGGGGGCAAAGTGTGAAAATGAAGGAGGGACACATGGGCGGAGGAGAGAGGAGGAAGATTGGAGAGTGACAAGAAGAGACAGATGAGAAAGGAGGAGGGAGAAAAAGTGGAGTGGACTCATCAGTCATCATCATTGTGTGTCCAGTCTAGCGTAAGACTGGCTGGGGTTCTGCTGACACTGCCAGGCTCGGCAAACCACATGTGCACACACACACACACACATCCAAATACACACACACAACACACACACGTCTTTGATCTATGCAGCCCGAGTGTGTGTGTGCCCCTGGGTCTGCTGTGCTGGCAGTGTTTGTGTGGTGACAGCCACGGCCAGAGGGTTTAGGCAGTTGAAGCCCAAGGGCGCTCCCTGGAGAGTCCTGTCTGGCCGCAGGGCTGGCATCCATTACAAGAGCAACCCTGACTGTGAATGCGTTTAGTTGTGTGGGTGTTTCTGCATGTCCATTTGTGTGTAATCCCACCTTCTTGTCAGACAATCCAGTGACTTGGTCCACAAACTCCTCCTGGATCATGAAGGCAGCCAGGTTGGCAGTGTACGAGGCCAGGAAGATCACGGCGAAGAAGGCCCACACCGATACTATGAACTTACTGGTGGTGCCCTTTGGGTTCTGCACCGGTACAGAGTTGTTGAAGACCAGACCCCACAGCAGCCATATGGCCTTACCAATGGTGAAGGATGGGCCATGTGGGTCTGAGAGAGAGAGAGAGAGAGATAGAGAGAGGCAGAGAAGCAGAAAAAGAGCAGCAAAAAATGATGTGATGAAAAACCTGGAGGGCAGTTACAGTGGTAACCTTATAACTCACATTTTCGGCTAAAGGTCTGATGCTTATTTTGGACTAAAAGAACAGGCAGCCATGTAATAATTTACATCACAACACATATTATTATTATTTTTTCCTTAAAATGCCTGCTTTACTGTTGCCTACTAGCAGCTGAATGTAAGAATGCTGAAAAGTTTATAATTATACTAATAATAAGTAATTACCATACCTGCCATCGTCTACAAAAAGTTCAAAAATCAATTCAGTTCAAACTGTAAACTGTAACTGTAACATGTGACTGCACATAATGTGAAGGAAGAAAAAGAAGGACAATTAATTTTATATGAGGATAAGTCAAAGATACCAAAGAGTGTGACAATAATACTGATTTTTGACTTTCATTTATGTCTTCAATCCACACCACACATTTTGAGATGTTCATTGTCTTAAAAAATACAATGCTGCTGGTAGCTTAGAGCATCACAGCAATAAATCACTGTTCGCTGACTGCTCTGAATATCAAATTATGTATTTCAGGTTTATGTATGTACAACAAATACTGCTTTAGGGTTGCTACTGTGAGACATTTGCAGCTGAAATGCACCACGAACAGCAACTTTAAGTGTTAAACAATATACTAAATTTAATTTTAAAAAAGCAAAAAAGCCAGTTTGTCTCAGGCTGTACCATTATTGTCTGGGTACATTGCTGCAAATACAAGACTCCAAGTGGGATTCAATAATGTTTGATGTATGTGGTCTGCAATGCATTTCAGATGCAAATATCTGCACGCATGAGTAACTACTAAAGGAATAGTTAAACATTTTGTGAACTACTCTAATTGGCTTTTCTATTGAGTGTTAGATGAGAAAATTGATATCACCCTCATGTCTGAACACTCAATCTGAGCCAGTTAGCAGCAGCTGGTTAGTTTAGCACAAAGACTGGAAAAAGGGGGAAACAACTAGTTTGGGAGGTTGCCTTGAAACCTCACAATGACGACAGAGCTTCAGAAAGTTGCTGCCGCTCCCGCCCAAGAAACAGTCCAGCACATAACCCCCTATAAGACTGTAACAAGACGTTTTTACACTTTGGTTTCTGTACGGATTAAATAAGTGAGATGTAACATGTTAATTAGTGAGCTTTAGAGGTGCTGGAGGGCAGACTTTGTTATGTATGGAAATATCCAGGATAGCGGTTCCCTGCTGTTTCCAGTCTCTCTATGCTAAGCTAAGACACTCCTCGCACCAGCTTCATATTTACCACACAGACACAAGAGCGGTATTAGTCTTCTCATCTACTTCTCAACAAGAAAGCAAATAGGATTATTTCCCAAAATGTCAAATTATACCTTTCTCCTGAAGGGTAAAACTATTTGTAAAAGAAAAAAAAAACTTTGTAAGATAGTTTTGCATTCTTGGCATTTGTAATTTCATGGAAAGTCTTCTCTTGATTAATGAGATAACTATTTCTGAATACAGAGAAAAGTTTTCATGATTTTAATTTATGAAATACCTCAAAGTCCCAAGAGAAGCTCCCAATCCTACTTAAGAGCAAACATGTCCCACCTGTTTAGTTTAATCCAGATTTATTTTGGTTTTGGTTTGAAACGTCGGGAGACACTTTTGTCTTTAAGTAGCCTAATATAGATGGTATCGCACCTCAGGATGGGCAAAAATGTTTAATCAAAGCCTAAAAATAGACTAAACAAACACACCAGACTGTCTACAGAGCTAAGAGGTTATTTTTGTTTGCAATTTCTACAAACAGGTACAGTGGGATGACTCAACTTTTATACTGTTGGATAGAACATCTGGTATCTCATTAATTCAGAAAAACGGGGCACATTTTTTTCCCCCAGTGAATGTGTTATGCTTCCGTAGTAATTCAGTCAGAGAGTAAGATAAAATAGAAAAACTAAACTTTAGATTTATTAAACTGAGTTCAGATGTGCTTAAAAGGAAAATCAAACAAAAAACATAATTCACTTGCACTAGCTGTATCCGGATGGGGTTTTATCTCATTTAAATGTTAAATTAAGCTAAAATGTAATTTTGTGTGAACACATTAATCTCTGCCAGCAGGGATGTTTCAGGTTTATTTGACAGTGACAGGGGGGAGCTTAGACGGTTTGATTACCAATCAAACCCGTAATGATATTCTATATGTAGTCTAAGCCACCGGAGCGCCCCAAGGTTCAGACGACTCAGATTACAGTTTTGATAAGTGGCTTTGGGAGAGAACTGTTAACACTCTCTAACATTAACTGAACTGTCCAAAGTCGGAGTAATAATAGGTCAGTTCTTTTGCTTCAGGGGAAGCTTAGATTTGTGCTTTTTACTCTGGGGCCAGACGATTGGTGTGATAGTCCTTATTTTGTGTGTTTGTGTGTGTGTGTGTCTGTGTGTGTAAGCCTACCTTTGCCTTGGGCCAAGTTGCGGTTGAAGCCCAGCGGGCTGACAAACTCAAAGAGGAAGACAGCGATGGCTGTGACAATGAGCAGCATCACAAACATCATCACCCAAACTGATGCACTGAAGGGCTCTGAGAGGAGAGAGAGAAAGAGAGAGAGAGAGAGAGAGAGAGAGAGAGAGAGAGAGGGGGAAGAGAGTTAAAGAGAAGTCGAATACATGAGACAGAGAGACACTGTGAAACGGAGAGAGGAGACAGACTCTGAGAAATAAAGAACGGGAAGCAAAAAAGCGAACAGGGATGAGGGGGATATAAAGTGAGGAAAAGATAATAGAAAAGACACAGAGAGGAGAGGAAGACAGACAGACGGAGTCAGAGGGGAGGGAGGGATGGACGGAGAGGGAGAGTTAGTCACAGAGAGTTTGACGGAGCACATTTCCATATTTCTCATTATTCCCTTGGATGAGAGCTGAGAGAGGGAGAGGCCTGGGGCGTGGGAGATGGTAGAGGAAGGGGTGAGAGAGAAAGAGAGGGAGAGAGAGGAGAGAGAAGGAGGGTGAAGAGTGAGAGAGAAGAATCAAACTCTGAGCGATCTGATGAGCCCTGCTGAGGGCATGTGTATGTGATCTACTTGTGTGTGATCTGTGCATGGGTGTGTGTCAGCGTGAGTCGGCATGTGTTTGGTGCGTAGCAGGGCAGGAGTTCAGAGAGCGGCATGAGTGCCAGCGACGCTGAACCCAGACAAATTGTATGTGTGTGCGTGTCACTGTATGTGTAAGTATGTGACTGCCAGGGTTAGCCAACCTTGAGAGATTGTGCGCTGAGGTGCCTCTAATATGAGTGCGAGAGATACTGAACCGTCACTGATACCCTGGCCCAGGCTCAACACACACACCCGCTCACACGCGCACACACACAAGTGCACGTTCGTATAAAAAACACACACAAAGCAGTCACCCCTTAACATACATACGGCCAAAGCACATTCATTCTCCTCACATCCCTGATTCAATACACAAACGTCCTAATATATTCGTGCAGTATCACACACACTTCTTCTTTTTTCTTTATTTCCCTTTTTTTTTTTTTACCACACACGCATGCTGACACATGGCTTGATACACAGGGACCAACACACGCATGGTACAATACATCCCCCCGCTTCCTGCCTCGCTCCAATGACAACACAAGACATTAGGCAAGCACAGAGAAGCGTTTCAGTTTCTAGTCAGCTGAACAACTGGAGGAGAGGAGAGAAGAAGAGAGAAGAGAGGAGGCGAGTATCAAGAATGCTTTGTCTGAGCTGACTTTTCAAAAACAGCTGGCACGCTCCACTTCCTCTGCTCTGGTAGAAATATTAATGTGCTTAGGGTGTTGAGGCCCAGATAAAGTCAGAGTACAAGTGGAATTTGGCCAGCATATACTGTCTGAATAAAATATTCCATTTTATGTGCAGGATTTTGCCAACATGTAAGCACCTCCCTTTTTCTGCCCCCACAAGAGTCAGATCACCGGGGGAAAGAAGAAGAAGAAGAAGAAGAAGAAGAAGAAGAAGAAGAAGAAGAAGAAGAAGAAGAAGAAGAAGAAGAAGAAGAAGAAGAAGAAGAAGAAGAAGAAGAAGAAGAAGAAGAAGAAGAAGAAGAAGAAGAAGAAGAAGAAGAAGAAGAAGAAGAAGAAGAAGAAGAAGAAGAAGAAGAAGAAGAAGAAGAAGAAGAAGAAGAAGAAGAAGAAGAAGAAGAAGAAGAAGAAGAAGAAGAAGAAGAAGAAGAAGAAGAAGAAGAAGAAGAAGAAGAAGAAGAAGAAGAAGAAGAAGAAGAAGAAGAAGAAGAAGAAGAAGAAGAAGAAGAAGAAGAAGAAGAAGAAGAAGAAGAAGAAGAAGAAGAAGAAGAAGAAGAAGAAGAAGAAGAAGAACAACAACAACAACAACAACAACAGAAGAACAAGAAAAAGAAGAACAAAAAATAATAATTAGTGTTTGAGGAGTACAAAAAGGAAGAGAATGACAAATTTACCAAGGAAGGCAGAAGGAGAGACAGTCCCATTGCTACGTGAGACCATGACGCTGATGCCAGTCTCCACAAAGGGCACGGAGAAATCAATGGCCACTGACCTCTCCTCGTTGATGGTCAGTGAACCTACTGCCATCACGGCTTTTTTATACACCACCTGGCAGACAGAGAGAACAATGGTTACATTGACTGCATGACTCACTACCTGAAGTGGCAGAAATAAATATAGTGAGCTCGGAAAATATTTAGACAACATCACAATTTGTCTTTATTTTCAATGTGAAACATCACAATAACCGAGGGTATCAGCTCACAATGTCAGCTGTCGTTTGAGGGCATTTTCAGCCATATCAGATGAAAAAGTAAAAATTCAGCTGTCTTTTTCAGAGTGCCACAATTTCTGTGTTACTGAATGTATCCTGACAGACAGAGATTCAGCTCATAAAGATGTCATTTTTACTACGTAGTAAAATGTTATTTTTTCTGATTTTATTGTCCAAAAGGCATCTAGCGGTCTGTTCCCATAAACATTACCCCAATCTCTGCATCATATCGTCGGGCTCCATTATCAGATGTTTTACGTTTCTCTTTCACCCTTTAAGGATTTTACCGTGACAGCACTTCGCTTTAATCCAGTACATGATTGAATAAATAATTTCTGCGAAAGATAAGTGGCAGAGATCAAGTAGGTATCATGCTGCTGTTGAAGAGCTTCTTGACTTGAATTGAATACTCTATACTAAATTCAAGTGTATACATAATTTAAAAGCCAGTTGTATTTTGTATTATAAAAAATTCTGGTGTAATCAGGCATGAAATCAAGGTAGTAGTAGTCATTGTTTTATAGGGACCACGTACAGTGAACTAGATTTAGCTTATAGCTCATTTTCATCTGCAGTTCCTTCAATAAGTCAATATTAAAACATATAACAGCACAATAACAAACATTACTAAACAAAAAACACACAAAGCTACACATGATAGCACATCACATACAATGTAAAGTCAGGGGTTACAGAGCTGAGAAGCTGTTAGCAGACTTTTTAAATTGGTTTTAAATGTGCTGATTTAACTGCAGCTTCTCATGTCATCAGGTAGGGCAGTCCACTGAGTCGTGGTTTTCACAGAAAAAGCTGACTGCACAAATGTAGTGTGACTAATGGTATAGTACAATCTCTAATAGAGGATATTCTGGAGGATCAAATAGAACTTACTGAGCGAATATACACAAAGTCTAATAGAGGAGGAGGGGCCAAACCATTTAAAAATGTTCAGGCATATATTTGAAAATAATCTAAAATTCTCAAAGCTCAATAGACATTATTAATTTATTATTATCATATTATTATTGTATTAATTAAAGGATGTGAGTTGTAGATGACATCATTTTTGTAATGTTGAACGACTGATCAATGATAACATATAGAAAGATATATCTGAATTACAAACTCCAAGTACTTAAATATGTTAGATTACTTGCAGTGTAATGTTAGTTAGTGAAACAAAGGAGCTATCGATCAATTTAAAAGAGATGGCAGCATCCAGTCCTGTATTTTGAGGCTTTGTGGTAGAACAAGATCTGGATCACTGATTGTGGCTTTAAAGGATAAGTCTGGTTATATTCTGTTATTTTCTTATTGTCAACAAACCCCACAAAAAGCCAATATTGGATTCATCCTACATAACAAGTAGTCCCTGTGTATCTAAACTGTGATCTAACTTATCCCTCTGTGCCACAGACTTCTGTTGTCCAAAAACTACAAAAACATTTAAATGAGCTGCACAGCTGCACTGGGTTACATGTCCCTTCATGACCATGAACATGGGTACTGCAGTTTATTTTGAGTCAATCCAACATAATCCATCCTGGTGACATAAATTACTACAAATGTGTAAACCTATTCATCTGAGTCCCAAAACAGTTATGAAGAACAGTCTCAAACAAAGGCACGATTCGCTCCTGTTTGAGTAACATTTGCGGAAAAATAAAAAAAATCAGTGCCCAACAGATTCAGGAAATAATTCAGCTTTTTTAAAAATATTCATATCTTCATTAGGAACCAATGGGCTTGTGTCTGAGAGCCACTTGAAGGATACCTCAACCTAAGGCATTATTTTTATCGGATTTACACTTGCATTTATTCATTTGGCAGACGTATTTGTCCAAAGTGACAGAGGTACAATTCGTGCCACAGTAAGCTCAAGGAGAGGCCTTCGAGAATAAGTGCCTCAACACTCAGTTCCACATTCCTCGAGTGCCACAAGGCTGCGGGTGCATGAACACACAAGTGCATAGAAAATGACCTTTTTACTTGTGAGAGGGAGAGAGAAAGATGAAGACATAGAGATAAAGAGAATATTAGGTGAGTAAGTACTCTCAGTGGAGAACATTTCCCAGCGGTATTTGTTGACAAGAAGAAAAATAAACTGTAAAATAACACCAGCTTTATCCCTTAATCATTACAGATAACAATAAAGAGTTCGACAGTAGGAAACAGTATAATATGGTAGTGTAGTGAGATAGGTAGTACCTCTCCGACCATGCCGTTCCACATATTGTTGATCTTCTTGCCGTGTTTTCCATTAGTGACCAGGTAGAGGTCGTAAGTAAACTTGACATTCCTGGCTATCTTCTTCAGGATGTCAATGCAGAAACCCTTGCAGCACTGCTTGATGTAGGAACCTCCTGATGTGCTATTACTGAAACACACACACACACACACACACACACACACACACACACACACACACACACACACACACACACACACACACACACACACACACACACACACACACACAATGAGGTCATATTTCTATATCAGAGGACATTTCAGTGTTAGACAGCAAGCGTGTGGACTGTAACTGTACAATGGCTGCCTGCTCACTCCACATCTGGTGGTTCCATCAAACTGTAAAACAGGAATTATGACAGTGCAGAGTTATACATAAATATGGCTGACGGGCAGAGAGAGCTTGTGGAGAGAGAGTGTGTGTGTGTCTGTGTGTGTGTGTGTGTGTGTGTGTTTCTCTTAGTGCCAGCTAGCTAACCAAACCAGATGAAAACACAAGGGTACTGAGCAGATGCTGCCGCGCTTTAAATAGAGCTGGGCTCTGTAGAACAACCAAGCCACATGATTAAAATATCAGCTGTCCTTTCCCTCATCTCTGTCCTCACTCATCTGTCCCTTTCTCATCATCTTTTTCTCTCCTCCTGTCCGTGAGGAGGTACCTCTCCAAAATCCACAGTATATCTACACACACTGCAGCCTTTCAGACAGGATGCACAGGATGGAAATGGATGTTTAAGTAAACTCTTCTGACAGCCATCCCTGAGGATCTTGGAGCAGTGAACTAAACTGAATTGTTGAATCAAGTGATTCTCATAATGTATTAAAATGGTATCAGCATTTTCAAAAGCATTTCAATGAAATGTTAATACCATTTACCGTGTCAGCCATCTTTGATGTAGCCTATATAGATTGGAACAATAACTCCGTGACCTTTTCACTTGATATTTTATCTGACTTCAATTCAAGAGAAAGTTCATGAAGAACTGAGAGATTCGCAGACTGAGAACACAGAGAACATCTGTACATCAAAGGATGAAAAGATTGTTCAACAGCAGTCAACTATATTGTGGCTCAGCACAATGGTGTGTGAATGTGTGTATGTGTGAAAGAGAGAGAAAGAGAGAGAGAGAGAGAGAGAGAGAGAGAGAGAGAGAGAGAGAGAGAGAGAGAGAGAGAGAGAGAGAGTACATAGTATACCATACATTCAGTATGTGTGTGAGTCTGTATGTATAGTACATGTACATGTGCCCCAGGTGTTCTAGTGCACACAGAGTGTATACATTGGCTCTCCCCAGCTGAGCCCTCTATGAGTCCTTATGCCACTATGTAAACACACATACATTGACACATAAGTGCGCACAGACACACACATGATTACAGAGCGACAACAACGGACTCCCCAAGGTACACATACAGTACATCTCTTTGATTCACATTATACTTTTATAACAACAAACACACACACACACTCACATCAAATGGAAGTAGTGACTGAATAAATGTAGCGCTGTAGCGGATGGTTGGATGTATGTATGCATGTATGGACACATGGATGGCTGGACACACAAAGGGTCAGGTCACAAGTTAAACTCTCCATGCGTGGTGAATCAGTCATCTAATTGTCCATGCTTACAGAGTTGCGTTGTCATGACCCTGTGTTTCACAACCCGGTTGTTGTATTTTATCACTTCTTTCTTTCTGTCTAATGTCTGTTTTCTCATCAGAAAGAAAAGTGAGGATTCTGTTTCTTAAAAATAGTAAATCAATCTTTAAAGAGCATAATTACAGTTGACTTTTTTTTGACTTTTTTTGTGGTTAGCAGTGATTGTCCTATCTGTCCTTGTCTGGCTCCATCTTACCATAATGATAATCCATAACAATTCCAACTATTTTCTATTGTCTGACTCTCTTTATTTAAATTATAGCAGTAATGCTGTCAGTCACAAGTATAATACTTGAGAAAATATGGATTTTTGTTGTGTTTCTGTCCAGTTATAAACCAAAAGTGCTGAGCCATTGTCAAATAGACCTCCTGAAATTGTAATTAGTGTTTACTCTGAACTAGCTGTATGCACACAAGCTCAGTAAATTGTAGAAATTAACGGAGTAAAAAAAAGAAGCTGCCTTGTCTTGTCATGCAGAGGCCTTTATGTAGACATCCATATCGAGCAGATAATTGGAGCAAAACACCAAGATGTCAAAAAATCCAAGGGACGTTTCTTTGAGAAAGTTTGAAAACGTACTTTTACTGACTATTCGAGAAATTTCTCTGCATTGTTTGCACACTAGTGAAGGACTGCAACATATCTCACCCACTAAAATAAATGCCTTTAAAGCTCTTTCAAAGGGAAAAGTCTGATGTATTATTTGATTTGTTGATGATGAAAGGAAGGCACTAAAGCTTCCTGCCGGTCTGATTTTTAAAAACATACAGTACCAATCAAAAGTTTTCACCAATTCACTTGAATGAAACATTTGACTGGTACTGCACATCATACATGTGAAAACACACTGAACTAATCTGAAATCTTAAAATATATATGATGTGACAAAAATCACAATCGAAAAATGAAATTATTTAGGAAGTTATATGCCTTGAATTTATAAAAATCTTTACATTTTGGCACAGTGATTGAATATGAAATTAAGTTTAACAGTGATATGATTACATATTTGTAAGGATGATTTAAGACATCCAGTCCACTGCGATTGTCTCAACAGACAAAGTGAAATAAGTAAAATGAGATGCATTATTTTAATGCAAATCATTATTTTATGCTGCACTCTCATATTTGATGCTCTATTTTAGTCTAGCTTTTAGTTTTCTTGCTCTCTTTTTATTTTTCTTTACTGTTTTCTTTTTTATTATAATTGGGTTTTCTTGTTTTTAATTGTATGTTTTAATGTTTCCAATTTTTACTGTTTAATATTTAGTTTTATGTAAAGCACATTTAGTTGCCCCTGTGTTTGAAATGTACTATATAAATAAACCTGCCTTGCCTTGCCATCCAATAAAATGGAGGTCATAAAAAGAAAAAAAAACTTCACATTTGGTGAAGTAGCACAACAAAATCAATCTAAATGTGTGAAATGTTTCCATTCCATTAGCTGATACTCTTATCAAGAGCGGCTTACTGTGCTGATAACAGATAACAAAATATTCATGGGATCCTAAATCGATCATGTCAGATAAACGATGCTAAAAATAAGAAGAGATAAATCTAAGTAAACAGGTACAATGGACTTAGCCAGCATAAAATGAGGATATGGGAAATGGGAATATTCAGGGGAGTGTTTTCAGGTAACAAAATAAGATAGGGAGTAATTCTGCTGTCATACCTGGAGTGGGAAGGTCATTTGACTATTTGGGGGCAGTAGAAAGAGGTGTCAGGACCAGGTGAAATGATGACATGCCTGCTGCAGGGAGCGGAGAGCTAAGTGGTTGATTGTAGCGCAGCACAGAGCTCAGGCTGGTGTTTACAGCTAGTCCATACCCTGCAGATATGGGTGTGCGACTCCCTCAGGAGCTTTGAATGCCAGGATCAGAAATCTGAAATTTATGTAAACAGCTGCCGGCAGCCAACAGGGAGGGATAAAGGAAAACTTGGGGAGGTTGACGACAGGGCAGGTCTGGAGGGTTTGTAGATCCTGAATGGAGACCTGGCTCGGTGGGAGTCACAGTAGTTCAGATAAGACATGACAAAAGGTTGGGCAGCATCCCAAATGAAATACCTTCTTTGTCTCAGTCTCAAGGTGCACCTCAGACTGTAGTTTTATTTACTCATTTATTTACTAACTGGTTTGTTTAACAGGGATATTCAACATTCATAGACATTACTGTAACGAGCCAGAGATAATCAAAAGGCTGGTTTTCATTTGTGGAGGCCAAATCGTAAATAGTGTTGGTTAATTCCCCTAAAAGTAAAGAGTAAAACATATGAGGAAGTATGAGTAACATTAATAAGATGAATGTTAAAATTTAAATAAAGCCTGTCATAGAGGAAACCAATAAGAAAGCATTACTAGGTCATTATTGTACTATTCAAAACTAACAACACATTTGCTAGATCTAATGCATCACATGCATCACACTGAATTAATGGCACAATCAAACAAATACCACAATGGACAATGCAGTGACAGTGATGGCAAGAAACAGAAATCAAGCACGCTGACAGATTGGCATTAGCAAGCTGACAGCAATAGAGAATAATTAATTATTAATGCTGCCAGAATTGGTGATCCATAAATCAAATGAGAACTACTCAACCAGTATGTGAAAAGCTCTCTGACAGAAGTTGAGTCTTATTCTTGTACAACGCTGACAAAGAATACAAAATACTGTGTTGGGAAATCACTGAAAGGTTGAAAAACATCTTGGCTGCCTCAGTTGGCAGGTACAGTAGGTACATGTGTATCTGAAACTTGACTGCAATAAAAATAGTTTCCACTTGAGCCTTAAAAGAGAGGTTGTAGTCAACACCTGTAACCATTTGGACTGCACAGGAGGTGTTTTTTATGTACAGTTTGAACCACATTAGAGTTTTAAGTAATAACTTGTGTTTCACTGCTGCCATGTTCATACAGCGATTTGGATTTTAGTGTGAAGGGCTTACAGCTGGTGAGTCATTATTATATAAAGTAGAAATGAGTGGGTCCAGTATAGATCCTTGTCAGACAAAGTGGAAACGCATGATTGATGATTATGTTCTCAGACAGATTGAGACTTATTTGAGAAGTGGGACTCTACTCAATTAGGAAAATATAAAGAAGTACAAATTGATAGATTGGACAGGGGAACTACCTTCAATTGACAAGTTATATATGTACTGTACACTATCCACTCACATTACATTTCACAGTAGATTTTGTGATATCTTTTTCACCTACCTTCCTGTTCACAGTAGCTATATTTATATGTCTGCTTATCTCTCTTTAGCTTGTTTGAGCTTCATGTCTTCTGTATGTAAGTATATTAAAAGACACTGGAAAAAAGAGTCAAAGTGACTGCATCACCTCCTTTAACACCTCCAGTTCAGAGAGTGTGAGCCATTTCTTAGTGATTGTGTGTAGGTGCTGTGTATTTCTATGCTAACACACTGAAGGTGAACTTACTCTTTGACATGTTTGCGGCAGGGCACAGAGTTTCTCATGCAGGTGCCTGTGAGGATATCCACGTTGTCGACAATGACAAAAGGTTTCTCCTCCAAAGTGACAATCGAGAGATGGTTTTCATCAGCGTCCTCGTCCCCGTAGGAGTTGTATCTCGGCCACACAGGGAACATCAACGACAACGTCCCGTTCTCCCAGCGGCCCATCTGTGCGAGCGCAAGCACACAAAAATCAGCTGACACCGATCTTGATTGAAGTGTTTGGACTTTTTTTAATTTCCTTGTTTCATTTGCAAAAAACACTGTGTTCATTTGTTACCTTCTCCCACTTCCTTTCACTATTCAGGACGATGACAACCAATTTGGGGTTGGCCTGGTAACCATCTGGAGTAAAGGATAAGTCTCTGTCCTCATTCCACACGTGCATCATGTGTCTGATAAACATGGGAGAAAAAGAGAGCGAAGGAAGCTGTTATTCTCTTTTGTTTTGCATGTGTTAGGAGTGTTTGTGAGTATGTGTGCACAAGAGCAGATAAGTTTGAAATAACAAGTTAAGCACTCTGTAATCACTGCAAGAGTATCCTCTTCAAATCAATGCTGTGTTCACCCACTGTGTGTGCACGCACGGCTTAGCGTCTTTATGTGTGCGCATCTATTTGTGTGTAGGAGGGGGAAGAGTCAGAGGCCACATATCTCTCCCATCAACATTCTGCATTGATTTCTCCACAGATATACGCCTGAAAGAAAAGCCATTGGTGCAACAAGACTGCCCTCACCCTCTTACTCACTACAGTTATCCTGCATACACAAACAGATCTGTTGCTGAAACATTTACACACTCGCTAAAGTGAAGCAGCAGAGAGGAGTAAATGAACCCACATCACATGCAGTGATATGGGATTAAGAATACAGTCAGTCAAGTAAAACAATTTTCAGAAAGCGGGGACGTTCTGAGTGTTAAGACCGGGATAATAGCATAAATTCCCACTGGGAAAAGGAGAGCTGTCTATGGAAGTTGACTAAAAAGACCAAATCACGAGAGGGACAGCTGCTGCCTGAAAACAGACAACACTCATTTTTCAATGCCTCATGTTCTGTTTTATTGGAAATGGTTTGATTCATTTTGACACTGTCAAACACGGTTGGTTGGACGATGCTATAAGACTGAAATATCGTCTGACTAAAATGACATATTTCAAAAGCCAAAAATGTTCAGTTTTGCATCTGCTTTGCAATGATTTATGTATTTGGCACATGATTTGACTCTCATACATACAGAGAGTTATCTGCTTTAATTGTGAGTCTTACTATAATTTTATGGAAACATATTTAATAGATGCATTCAAAAAGATGCTTTCAGTATTCATAGATTCACAGCGTCATTTTTCTAAAACGAGTTAAAAAAGGAAACAAATATAACACCCCTGTTTTTTATGTAAGCAGGACATGAAGGATTCATGCATACACTCAAATATTGAGACAGGAAGTCAGGATGCATAAAAAGAATCATTTGAGTACCGTTTAGCAAGCGCCCTGCAGGTGAAAACCGTGATAATTGCACTCGAATTCACCATCAGGTGGGATTTTATGTTGTCTCATCTGCAGGAGAGGTATTAAAGTCAACACACATGAATATTGTTGTTGGACCATGGATTAGAGAGAGGTGCATTAATCATCTGTTTTTACAAAAACTTGGAACCAGGCCTGTGCTCTTTCAAAGCGGTTCCAATCACACTGACAAAAGAGTAAATAAAAGGTCCCAGCCTCCCCTGCATGCAGGCACTGTAACAAAACCAAACAGCACAGCTGTGGGTATTCCCTCTCTCACAAACACAAATAATTAAATACAAACCTACAAAGTGACACATAAGAGACAGCTCTATTCTTTATAACTGAACCTTTGTATCATAGACGTACATTGCTTTTGACTGTCAAGACAAATATATATTTTTGTGAACGAAAAATCTTCATGGTGCAGCAGGTGATGCCCTTGTCACAGTGCATTGCCACGGCTGAATACATATAGCGGAAACACTGTTGCAGTCTATTCTGGGAAACTGCTGTCTCCTCCTATTTCAGGTTTGATACCATTTTTGGAAAAATATTTTGATCTAAATGGATAATGCTGTGTGTATATGAGACATAAAAAGTAGGTGGCTCACACGTCATATTCATAGTCATAATTATATGCATATTCATGTCATTTTGTGATCCAGTGTGATGTTTTTAAAACAAAGTGTACAGCTTCATTAAAAAAGGGTTCAATGATTTCTAAATTACAGTATGCAAAATTATCTGCATTAAGTACAAATTCAACGGGGGCTTTAAACTCAGCATGAGCTGCATCACTGATACATAAAAAAATACTTGCTATTATAAATGCCATCTTTAATTTGTGGGCTTCTGCATCTACCATCCGTGTGACATTTTCTATAATTAAAGTAGTTGAGTAGCCACTGCATGAGTATTTTTCTAAAAGTATGAATAAAGAAGGAAGAGAGGCTCTTCCCAAATTCTGTGTTATGGCAGCGAGCATCTTTTAGAATAAAATGCGGCCGCTTAGGGGTTTGAATGGTACAGTGGTTCCATCAAATAAAATAACTGTTTGAAATTTACTACGAGGACAAACCTCAATAAAAACCTGTACCATTGTAGAAACCAAATATGCTGAATTAGAGTCTGAGATATGAATTCTTGTCAGGCAAGAATGACGGGGAATCCAACGGGGTTGATAGTGTCTTTTAAGTGCCAGATTATGTTGTCCTATTCCTCTCCACCTCAAGTTGTTTATATGCACACTGCGGCAAGATTGTATCTAGACTAATGTATGCAGAATCCTGATCACAGCCTCATCACTTCCAAGTCAGGGTAGGGAAATCCAACCTGTCAGTTTATTATCACAAAAACTGACTGCAGTTGTTTTGACAAATATGCAAATTATATCTAATAAGTTAGTGAGACAAATGAGGTTCCTCTGACATAAAGAAAAAAAGATTGTTCTGAAAAAGGTTTGAGCTTATTGAGGTCTGAGTTATATTGGATCAACCTGTCAACAACTGGGATATTATGTATGCTTTGATATATACTGGAATGCACTAATATCAGAGAAAAATGGGGACAATAAAGCCATAATAGAGAATATCGAACTGTGGGCCTCATTGTAGTGAGGCAAGTCACTGAAGATGTGAAGAGCCTGGCAGTCTGGCCTCCATGTTTTCACTCAGTTTTATTCTGATTTTTTGAATTAATGCTTAGACTTTAGTTGCTGTACAGTATGCTGTGCTTTCAATATGTAGTAACAATATTAAACTAAGAATCATGGTAGAAAGCAGCTGTGTTTGTGCTTTTACATTTGTGCCTGCTCATTGTGTATGTGCTTACTTTGTGTCTGTGTGTGCCCATTTGTCCTCCTGTCAAGTTTAAAGGATTTGACTGTGTCCTTATCGCGGAGACTTCAGAGAAAACACACACACACACACACACACACACACACACACACACACACACACACACACACACACACACACACACACACACACACACACACACACACTCTAGTATGCATATGCTCGTGTTCACTCACACAGACACAAAAACCTACCAACACATACGTGCCACCCACAGAACCACATAACAAGAAAAGAAAGAAAGAGAGAGAACAAAGCTAGTAAAAGCTGCTTTAATCCTGACTTAATGACAGTGAGTCCAGTCATGTGAAGTCGCACCAGGCTTTAGTTAACACAGGGCAGCAGCAACATGGAGGTCTGCCTGAGGTTCAACTCTTTGTCTCCCGACTAAGGAGGCAGAATGAGCTCATACAACCGAGCAGCCATGTACACAACAGCTAATAGTGTTAAATGTCATTCGACATCACAGTGTTTAACACCGCTGTCATCCCCGCTTTCTATCTCCCTGCTACCCATCTCATTAGTACATTAAAAAGAGTTATGTAAGGCCGCTCAACACTCAGCTACAAAGACAAACAGTTATGCAAGTCCCTAGACCTTGATCTCCTCTTACTCTCTCACACACACACTCACGCACATACACACCTGCGTAGGGCACTAGGTGGGAGCTTCCCTGGGCTCCTGTCTGATGCTGTGCTGTAGCAGCTGCTCTGGGCCTCTGGCAGCTCCCCCTTCTCCCGCAGCATGGAGGTGGCTGCAGTGGAAATGATGCCCACTCCATCCCGTACCCGCGTCTCCAGCGGGTACTCCCAGTCGTCGTAGGACACGGAGATCATACCCAAGGGGAACATCTGACAGGAAAGGAGACGAGATCTTAGAAGAGCAACATATGGTGTATAAAATTCAATTTGATTTCAATTTGAACATTTTTCCTCCAATTTTAAACATCCATATGTATGTCTCAGAGGTGTCAGGCAGATGATTTATTGGTGTTTTCCTGAACTAATTCATTGCTGGCTATTAAATAAGTGTGGGCTGCCTGTATGTCCACAAAGTAAATTTGCTCATTCAGGTATGGCCCACACCTTGCAACTGTCAAAATAAAACGATTGTGACAGACTAAAGCTTGTTTACTTTATCTCTTTCAACTAGACTGGGGAAACATCAAAAATGCTGGTACACTATTCTGTCAGTCTACCTTACTATACTTTGTTTTCACATTTTAATTTGGCACTAACAGTAGAATCAGATCTTTGTCTAAGGAGGCAAACAAAAAAACAACAAAACAAACACAAATAGAAAGACTGAAGAGAGGAGAATGATGGACAAGGGAAGGAGGAAAATAAACATTTGAGGGGCTTTTGAGAAAAGGTAAGCTAACACTGGATATGTTTCCATTTTTAATGTGAGGGAACATTTGAGCTGATTATACTTTGAATTATTTATACACATATCTATATGCTATTTGGATAATAGCTATCTTGCTGTCCTACATTTTGAGAATGAATGTGTATGTAATGCTGTCAAACATCCTATTTAGGGGCTGAGCAAATGTTGTTAGGTACAGAGAGATTGTAAACAAAGCAGAGTGGGATGTGATTGTCGCAGGATTCTTCAAACTAAAGAGATGATGATATAATTTATAGCTTACCAGTCACTGTGATTTGCCTCTATACTGTGTTGGGATAATGCTTTGGCTTAAAGAAATAGTTTGACATTCTTTGTGAATACACTTATTCTCTTTTCCTGTCATATTAGCTAGCGTAGCTTAGTATAAAGATGGTGAAAACAGCTAGCCTGGCTCTATCTAAATATAATTAAATCCACATGACAGTACCAGTACATCTAAAGCTTATATCTTTTTTGTTTAATCCATACAAAACACTGAGTGTAAAAAAAAGAAGAGAGTTACAGACAGTATGTGACAGGTTTTCTCTTGGCTGGGACTAGTAACTTCTAGGAGTCTCTACTGGTTGAGAGGCAACTGCTCCCAGCCAAGAAATAGTCCGGAAAATAACCTGATGTAATTGGTGAATTTTTGTTTTGTACACCCTGTTTTTTGTATGGATTAAACAAACAAGATCTAACAGGTTCATTAATGAGCGTTAGAGGTGGCTATCCCTCTATTTCTTTCTTTATGTTAAGCTCGCTGTAACTAAGCTTCATATGTAATGGATAGATATGAGATACTCTCAATGTCGAACCACTGCTTTAATATTCTGCCTCTTATCAGCTAAAAATAAAGGAAAGGACAAATACGGTAAATATAGCAGATGAACCGCAACAGCCTGGAATCAAAAACACTCCCTGCCTTATCATACCACTCAAAAGTGGCCACCTGTTACCACATATGGGAGCCTCACTACCTCAGGGGTAAAGTCTGGGTTGCCAGTGGTGAGACTGGACACAATCCAGATGTAACCAGCTCCTATCAGGCCCAAGGACCGTGCTTCTTCTAGTATATACCTGTCAAGAAAAAGAGTAAGAGAGTTAACCCTTAAACAGGCAACGTGGACCAGGAGATAAATATACATTTTTTATACCTTAAAAAGATTTACTGCTAAAACCTGGTGGATTATGACAAATAAATGGAAAAAGCAGAAGAAAATGAGAGGAACACTCACAAAGCTTCATCCTTGGAGCAGTAGAGCAGTATAACAGGACTCTGGATCCTCTTGAGGGCAATGTGTGATTTAGAGTTTGGGTCGCCACCATCTACAGCATCTAGAGTCACCACGCTCTGCAGGTCCCAGCGCACAAAGCTGTGACAACACACCATAAAATAATAGGTACTTAGCACTTAAGATACTTAAATTTGTCAGCTGTCGTAAATAGAGGTTAAAGATGAAAACAGGGTGTGTGCATGTGTGTAGGAGTATATTCATTACCTGTGATCCACAGTTACCCTCAGTGTGCTGATGAAGTCCTGGTACCCGGGGAACTTGGAAGTGACGATAGAAAAAACATGCCAGTCATACTCCTCCATGATGGAGAGCATGAGCAGAGCCTCCTGCTGCAGAGCTGCGCCGAACTGGAAGAACGTGGACTTTTCATCCTGCAACGACACACAGGCCAAGCAGCAGAGACAGTCAGCAGATTTGTCTGAGGGACTGAATTCATTAAAAAAAAAAAAGAAGAAAAAAAAAAAAACAAGAGCTGGAGTGAACGAGTGCAAATAAGACTCAAAAACCCGATATAATTATAATCATTTTCAATTTTGCAATCAGTGAGCCAGACTGAGATAAGAGGGAGTGTAAGTGATGTAGAAAAGAAGGAGGGGAGGAGAAGAAAAATGGGAAATAGAGGAAGTGGGACCGAGTAGTAAGCGAGCCAGATTCAGTCATCAATGAAGACACTGCAAGAGAGTGACTGCTGGCAACAGGGAGCCCTAATGGTTTGAGATAACTGCCTCATAACTCACAGGTTTGATTCACTTCAAGCCCCAGTAGCCAATATAACATCAGCCATGCAGTGCCTTGAATGCCAATTGAGCCCAATATGGATGCTGTACCTATGAGGTGTTGTATATGTAAATACGCTTAGTGCTTACAATGTGAAGCAGTAAAAAAATTTTAAAAATACAAAATTAGTCATTAATCTGGAATAAAAATGTTTTTTATAGTACACTAATTGCAAAAATACAGTGTCAGTTTATAGCTGTCTCATTTGAAGTCAGAGGACACCCTCCGTAAACTGCGACTCCAAATGTTCACAGTTTTACAGCATTAATTCACAATGCCATGTACAGTTAAATCATTTAGTCTCAGCAGTGGATGGAAACCCACAGTGTGAGAATAAGAGGCAGCGGTAAGCATTACCAAAACTAAAGCAGCTATTAAACAGAATGAGATCCTAAAGTGAGTGTGAAATAAGTTGCTAATGATTGCAGAATATATGTTTGCATTAAGTGCAAGCCGAGTTTTCACCCCCTTGGGACATAAACAAATAGATAGCAACACGGCCCTGTCCACCAGAGAGAAGAGAGAGAGGAGAGGATAAAGAAGGAGGAGGAATAGACGGAGGAGAAAAGAGAAAGCTGAGGGGGAGAATGAGAAGGAGGGAAAATGTTTGACTCGTTAGTGTGAGGACTGAGATACCTGTTGCAGAGATAGAGAGAAGGGTGGAAGAGGTGTGTGTGTGTGTTGTGGGGGGGGAACACAAATGTCAAATCTCCTCGCAAGGTCCCTGTGTCTCTTTATTACACACACACACACACACACACACACACACACACACACACACACACACACACACACACACACACACAAAAACACAAAAACACACACAATGATCACATGCACACATACATGCACTAACTCCCTTTCTGCATCAAAGACTGTGACATATTAAACATCAAAGCCCTCATAAACACACATGGAGAATCAGCTGTCAGCTCCTGTCTTTCTGCCCCCATCACCTCCTACTTCGTGTGTGTGTGTGTGTAGGTGAGTGAGTGTGTGTGTGTGTGTGTGTGTGTGTGTGTGTGTGTATGTGTGTGCGTGTATGTGTGTGTGTGTAAATCTTACATTGTGGCTCCAGTTGTGTCCTTTTAGTTTAACCAAAAAAAACCCAACTCTCAGCTCTGGCCATCACACAAGCAGGCCCTGCAGAGATTTAACTCCCCTCCCCTCCACCGCTACAGAAAAAGTGAGAAAAGTGGGAAGGAGAGAGGATGAAATTGTACTTTAAAAAAGATCTATCTCCCTGTTTCCATCTTTCTCTCTCTCTCCCTCCCTGTGTGTGTGTGTGTGTGTGTGTGTGTATGTGTGTGTTTATCTGACTGTAGGTGTCTGTGACTTTGTACTTTAACTCAGGTTTAGAGAAGAAAAAAAAAGAGGGGGGGAAAATCCCTCTGTGTGGCAACAGGCACATCCTCACTTTATACCTAGATAACACCAACACTCGAGCACAGTTACTAACATACACCCACTCGCTGTACACCCTCACACTTACAAACGTACCACGGTACACTCACATACAAAGCAGAGCTGGAATACTCAAGTGGATTTACCGATAAAATATTCATTTTTTTGGCTTTCTTTGCCCTTTTTTGTAGCTTTTGTCCATTTTTTCCTGCTGGTTATTTACAAGACTGTGCTCATCACAGTAATTGTTGAGATCTTGAAAAGAAAATTTAAGAAATATGAGCAGTCAGCTGATAAGACAGGTTGCAAACACACAAACAATGTAGCTGGAATAGTATATACAACTTTATCTGAAGGTAAAACTAAAAGTTAGTGCCCTAAAAATGTCAGAAAGAAAAATACAGAAAAAAAAAAGTTAAATGTACAGTGCAAGTCAAAAGTTAGGACAGATTTTCTCATTCCCTTTAATGAGGAAGTGTGTTCAAACCTTTGACTGGTGCTGCATATTCATGTATATTTTGACATTTACCACTATTATCAAGTCTGGCTAACCTAGAAGTTTGTTAACAGACTGTACGATCAGCTTGAAACCTGCTCCTCTTTGATTGTTCTGTTGGACATAACAAGAAACTGTAAAAGTGAAGAGGATCAACAATTGGTTTGATCATTTTAAGCTCAGATTGTGGATGTAAGATCACTGCTTTTGTCTCATCACTGTGTGTCTGGTTGAATTTGCTTTGTTATCATTAAGAGGCCCGTTGCTCTTCTTCTGTCTTGGACTATTTCCAAATAAGGTAGAAACTCAAGAGTCCTAGGTGTGGGGGACGCGAGTAAAGTAAAGTAAAGTGTAAGATGTGCTTGACCAATCACAGATGATTTCTTTGTTCTCATGTCACTCTGTATGTATGCTATGTCCTTATTGTACTGTAATAATTGTTTAATCCTCAACCCAGCAGTGTTCTGTGTATTATTTCATATTTGTGTTTAGTGTTTTCAGACAATTTCCACAACAAAACTTGGATGCCACCGGGGACTTGAAGTATGGTGGATAATTTTCACTATTTCTGGCATTTTATGATTGAAATGAACCAACAAATTATTGATGATCATAAATAATCATTAGTTGCACCTCGAGCACAAACAGACACATTGCGTTACCTTCACCTACGAGGGAACTAATGAGGACACAGAGAGAAAAAAGGAGAGGCACTGAGTCAGAATGCAACGTTTATTCTACCACAATTCACAACGTACGTCAAGCTGCTGCGACCTGAAGTGAAACTAATCAATACAAACACTTTGTGACATGAGACAAGAATACATACAACCGAACCTTTATCAATTAAACATTAAAACTTCTCATCAAGAACTTCTCTTAGATCTTGTAATCATTGTGAGGAATAAGACAGTATGAACACACACACACACACACACACACACACACACACACACACACACACACACACACACACACACACACACACACACACACACACACACACACACACACACACACACACACACACACACACACACAGAGCATGAAGATACTGTGGAGGTGGCGCTTCATTTAAAATGTCACACATGTCCATAACATGCTTATAACATGTAGAATATTCACACCTGTCATCTTCCTTTTAAATACCTTCACAGTCTATGGTGGGGGAGGTGAGGAAGAGGAAAGGAGAGTAAGAGGAGAGAAGAGGAGGAGAGAAGAGGAGAGGAGATGAGAGGAGAGGAGAGGAGAGGAGAGGAGAGGAGAGGAGAGCAGAGGAGAGGAGAGGAGAGGAGAGGAGAGGAGAGGAGTGGAAAAGGAGAAGAAGAGGAGAGGAAGAGGAAAGGAGAGGAGAGGACAAGAGAAGACAAGACAGGAGAAGAGAGGAATGAAGAGAGAAGGAGAGGAGAGGACAAGAGAAGACAGGACTGGAGAGGAAAGGTGTGGATAGGAAAGGAGAGGAAAGTAGAGGAGAAGGGAGTAGAGGTGTGGGTAGAAGAGGAGAGGAAAGGAGAGGGGAGTAGAGGAGTGGTAAAGGGGAGGAAAAGGAGATGAAGAGGAGAAGAAGAGGAGAGGAGAGTAGAGGTGTGGAAAGAAGAGGAGAGGGGAGTAGAGGAGTGGAAAAGGAGAGGAAAGGGAGAGGAGAAGAAGAGGAGAGGAAGAGGAGAGGGGAGAAAGAGAAGAGGGGAGGAAGAGAAGAGGAGAGGAGAGGAGTGGAAAAGGAGAGGAAAAGGAGAAGAAGAGGAGAGGAGAGGAGAGGGGAGAAAGAGAAGAGGGGAGGAAGAGAAGAGGAGAGGAGAGGAGTGGAAAAGGAGAGGAAAAGGAGAAGAAGAGGAGAGGAGAGGAGCGGAAAAGAGAGTAGATTAGACTACAATAGAGGAGTGGAAAAGAGAGTAGATTAGACTAGAATAGAAGAGAGAAGAGAAGAGGAGAGGAGCGGAAAAGAGAGTAGATTTGACTACAATAGAGGAGAGGAGAGGAGAGGAGCGGAAAAGAGAGTAGATTAGACTAGACTAGAATAGAAGAGAGGAGAGGAAAGAAGAGGAGAGGAGGATGGAGGAGGAGAATTCAGAATGAATGAGGGGAAAGTCTTTTTAGAAGACTGAGGGGTGAAAGGGGAGGATGATAGTTGCTGGTAGTTGCTGAATTATAAAGGATAAAAAGAGACGTTGACACAGACCTGCATCTTCTCATCAAATCACACAAGTCCACCAAGAAGCTCACGAATGAATAATGCAACACACACACACACACACACACACACACACACACACACACACACACACACACACACACACACACACACACACACACACACACACACACACACACACACACACACACACACACACACACACACACACACACACACACACACACACACGTATTTCCAACATTATAACCCACATACCTAGAGATTTACTGATGACATCATGCATCAATTATACAAATATAGTGAACTTCATGTGCAGTTTTCGCATCCACCCACATGTATGCACACAGCACCTATACACATGTGCACACATGCACAAAGGGCCCCTTATAATATAGCTTTACTCAGGAGCCAGCATACCAATAAATAATACACCACCAAAACCAAGTCAGTATCTCACTACCCCCCATCCTCACAGACATACACACACACACAGATGCAGACACATGCTATTTCATGTCAAACTTCATTTTTGTTTACAGCAATCAGATTAAGAAAATATGAAAGTGTGGAGAGAGAGAGAGCTGTACAGATCCAGGCTAATGAGGGACGGAGCTGACATATTTCTAGAAATTTACTGGGAGAGGATGTCATCATGAGGGCTACGAGCACTAGGAGCTGAAGTCCTACAAGGCAGTGAAAGGTGGAATGAAGAGAGAGAGAGTGGATGAAAAGATAAGGACACAATAATTGAAAGGCTTGAAGAAGAAGAATAGTATACAGGACACAGGATGGCACATGAGAAAATGATGGAAAAATGCAGAATAACGAGAAACAGATGGGGGTAAGGAGGAGGAGGATGGTGATGATGAGGCCAGCAATGTGCTATGTTAATATTTAATGCAGTAGGTCAGTTAAGATGGAGCAGCTACATTAAGTTGGCCTGACAAAGTATGGCCCCCAGATGCTGCTAAGTACCATCACACTTAACTCTGCTCAGAAGTGCAAACAAGCTAGCATGGGCTAAATAAGTCCTGTGTCAACAAAAGTGAATCTCGCAGCAGCATTGAGGGTCACATGCAAAATGTAATTTATGTTAAACACCTACAAAAAAACCCACACACCTCTATTTTTTTTAGCTGTGTGGCGTGAATCTGCCCAAAGTCAAGCTGGAGAAATATTATAATGCATCCCCTACATTATTCTGGTGAATTAAACACTGTCATTGTCAGGAAACTAACAACACGTCAAAAACAAATTAGGTGTACACATTATATGTAGAGAGGAATCTGTGATGATATGCATGTTTGAGGGGTAGGTTACTGCCAATTAATATATATCCCAGCATATGAGGGTGAAGTCAGTGTATTCCTCAGAGATGAACAAAAAATAATACAGTTTAAAGATCTGGTCATGGTTGTCTCAGGTACTGTATCTGAAGTGACTACATTTGTGTTGGGGATATCTGAGAAAACCCAAAAAGTGTATTAATTATCCAAATAATCAGATATAGAGTCCGTGACGGTTGTCAGTTATTAAGTTCATGGAATCAGACCTAGATTTTCTCATGATATGTAAGATCATTTTAAGCTTTTAAGGTGGTTTGCAATAACAAAGTGATGCACTAAAATACGCCATGTAAGAGACAAAGAATGGATGGTTTAAAAAATACTATTTGTAAAAGAAATAGAAATATAGCTTTAAAACTGAAAAGCAGAATAGAGAGTTATTATCCATCATAAAGTTTTTTAGTAATCACCAAAACAGTTGAATCCATTGTTTATTGCAGATTATCTTGGATCAAAAGATTATAGTTTGTCACGTTTACTCTATCTGATATCATGTTAAAAAATCCAAAAATATGATTTCCCTAATTCTATTTGATTATTTTGTTTTTATTGGTATTAACATATTTTTTATTTAGACACTAACACTAACATCTGTTTAAAAAGGTTACATTTGGTGTATGTGCCTACCGTTTTTATTCAAAACATTTCATGTCTCCAGCAAATCTTTATCCGGAACCAGGTGTTGTAAACAAATGGGTGCCCTTGTAATCTGTTTTCTTCTTCAGTTTCTATTCAGGTCAACAGGCAGGAAAACCACAGGCGTAATTAATTTCATTAATTATTGTAGTCACCTTCTTCTGCTATGATTGCTGCTAAAAAAGGCCTATACAGTCAACAAAATGAGTGTTCGTTCAAACTGCTGCCATAATACACACTGCTGCCATAATACACACTGCTGCTGAAACAGAAACGGAATATGACTTAATGTTATATTTAATACATGCCCTGAAGAAAGATAAGTCCACATGAGGAGCTGGATACAGTAGCTCATGTTGCAGTGTTAAAAAAAAGAAAGTATTACTGTAGATATTTTTTCATAACGTTGGATTGGTGTAATTAGGATTAACTAAACAATGCAGGTTAGTATGTTAGGAGGGTGAAATCAAAACACATTAAACAAGGGCATGAAAAAACATTAAAACTCTGCATTAAATAGCTTCACTGGTAGACAAGACACACATTCCATAGCTGTCTAATTCTCTGTAAATGCTCAACAGATGTGCTGTAAACCCTCGCGCTAACAAACGCCGCTCTAAATCCGTCTGCTAACAAAGAATTAGCTCAGGAAAGCTACTTACAAACAAACACCTATGGTAGCCTCAGAGAAGAAGCTGCTGTCACTTGACCAGCGTCAGAAATAATACAGCTGAAGACAATCCGTTCACAATGAGCCTGTGTGCATGTTAGAAAAGCTTCTGAGTTATCCATAACGCTGCTTTACATTCAAAAAGTCTCACACATTAATATTGATCGCCTGGTGTTTGAATCACGCTATGACAAGTAACTGTTTCATCAAAATACATACGTGGCATAATTGTCAAAAAATGTATCATTTAAACATCTTTCTTTCAACTTGCTGAAAAAGCTGTGAATAAGGACGGCACATTGACAACCTCTACAGAAAAGACACTGCATAAAAAATTCTCTTGACACTAACTGAATGTAAAGGCAGGTCCCTCAATAGCTAACAAGCAGCGGTCCCCGAAGCGCTGAAAGCTCTTCAGTTTTAGAACATAGAGACAGGTCCCAAAGCCCACATCCACTAACTGAACATAGGCTCTCTACATTCCCCAGGATTGACAGAGAACTATAGCATTTAGCTTGCAGACATTTGCTCCCAATGCCAACAAAGACCACTTTAGTATATAACAAGAGGTAAGTCCCAATGCTTGGGTCTACTGTAGTATTTAACAGCCTCACACTCCCCAGGCAAACACAGAATAGCATTTAACAGGGCACAGAGCCCCCGAGCTAGCATAGCCTAGCTCAGACTAGTGAAGCATTAGGTCTCACAGCTAACTATGACAGGCATGTAATGGACAGTGCAGCACTGGACTGACAAAGCGCAG